>NC_052319.1:41621609-41646609 GCF_016432855.1 Salvelinus namaycush | reverse complement strand
ATTGTATTTTATCTATGTCAATTTGAATACATAGTCATACCGTGATGAGATCCTGAGACCCATAGATGCCATTCATCTGCCGCCATCACCTCGCGTTATAAGAGCACCTCCTAGGCTAGGAAACACCGTCACCACCGATAAATCTTCGATAATCAAGAATTTCAATAAGCATTTTTCTACGGCTGGCCATACTTTCCACCTGGCTACCGCTACACAGGTCAACAGCTCTGCACCCCCCACAGCAATTTACCCAAGCCTCCCCCATTTCTCCTTCACCCAAATCCAGATAGCTGGACCCCTACAAATCAGCCGGGCTAGACAATCTGGACTCTCTCTTTCTAAAATTATCCGCCGCAATTGTTGCAACCCCTATTACTAGCCTGTTCAACCTCTCTTTCGTATCGTCTGAGATCCCCAGAGATTGGAAAGCTGCCGCGGTCATCCCCCTCTTCAAAGTGGGAGACACTCTACACCCAAACTGTTACAGACCTATTTCCATCCTGCCCTGCCTTTCTAAGGTCTTTGAAAGCCAAGTTAACAAACAGATCACCGACCATTTCGAATCCCACCGTACCTTCTCCGCTATGCAATCTGGCTTCCGAGTTGGTCATGGGTGCACCTCAGCCACACTCAAGGTCCTAAACGATATCATAACCGCCATCGATAAAAGACAGTACTGTGCAGCTGTAATCATCGACCTGGCCAAGGCTTTCGACTCTGTCAATCACCACATTCTTATCGACAGACTCAATAGCCTTGGTTTCTCAAATGACTGCCTCGCCTGGTTCACCAACTACTTCTCAGAAAGAGTTCAGTGTGTCAAACTGGATGGCCTGTTGTCCGGACCTCTGGCAGTCTCTATGGGGGTGCCACAGGGTTAAATTCTCGGGCCGACTCTTTTCTCTGTATACATCAATGATGTCGCTCTTGCTGCTGGTGATTCTCTGATCCACCTCTACGCAGACGACACCATTCTGTATACTTGTGGCCCTTCTTTGGACACTGTGTTAAAAAACCTCCAGACGAGCTTCAATGCCATACAACTCTCCTTCCGTGGCCTTCAACTGCTCTTAAATGCAAGTAAAACTAAATGCATGCTCTTCAACTGATCACTGCCCGCAACTGCCCACCCATCTACTCTGGACGGTTCTGACTTAGAATATGTGGACAACTACAAATACCTTGGTGTCTGGTTAGACTGTAAACTCTCCTTCCAGACTCACATTAAGCATCTGCAATCCAAAATTAAATCTAGAATCGGCTTCCTATTTCGCAACAAAGCATCCTTCACTCATGCTGCCAAACATACCCCCATAAAACTGACTATCCTTCTGATCCTCGACTTCGGCGATGTAATTTACAAAATAGCCTCCAACACTCTACTCAGCAAATTGGATGCAGTCTATCACAGTGCCATCCATTTTGTCACCAAAGCCCCATATACTACCCACCACTGAGACCTGTATGCTCTCATTGGCTGGCCCTCGCTTCATATTCGTTGCCAAACCCACTGGCTCCAGGTCATCTATAAGTATTTTCTTGGTAAAGCCCTGCCTTATCTCAGCTCACTGGTCACCATAGCAGCACCCACCCGTAGCACTCGCTCCAGCAGGTATATTTCACTGGTCACCCCCAAAGCCTTTCCTTCCAGTTCTCTGCTGCCAATGACTGGAACGAATTGCGAAAATCACTGAAGCTGGAGACTCATATCTCCCTCACTAACTTTAAGCATCTGCTGTCAGAGCAGCTTACCTATCATAGCCCATCTGCAAATAGGCCACCCAACCACCTCATCCCCATTGTTATTTTTTCTTGTTGCTTCTTTGCACCCCAGTATCTCTACTTGCACATTCATCTTCTGCACATCTATCACTCCAGTGTTTAATTGCTAAATTGTCATTATTTTGCCACTATGGCTAATTTAGTGCCTTACCTCCCTAATCTTACTTAATTTGCACACACTGTATATAGACTTTTTCTATTGTGTTATTGATTGTACGCTTGTTTATTCCATGTGTAACTCTGTGTTGACTGTGTCACACTGCTTTGCTTTATCTTGGCCAAGTCGCAGTTGTAAATGAGAACTTGTTCTCAACTGGCCTACCTGGTTAAATAAAGGTGAAAAAACCCAGATATTAATAATAATGTCTCAGCCTGAAAATGCATGGCCCCATGTCGCAAGGATCTGTACACAATTCCTGGAAGCTGAAAATGTCACAGTTCTTCCAGTTAGCACTCAGTCATATCTATAGACCTCTTCAAAGGACTCTATTTTAACTGTTAAAAAAAGTGACGCTAGTGTCAAGAGACTGTGACCCCCAATACATTCCAATGGCCTCAATACATCCAATGGCCCAATACATCCAATGGCCCAATACATCCAACGCCCAATACATCCAATGGCCCCAAAACATCCAATGGCCTCAATACATCCAATGGCCCAATACATCCACTGGCCCAATACATCCACTGGCCCAATACATCCAATGGCCCAATACATCCACTGGCCCAATACATCCAACACCCAATACATCCAATTACCCAATACATCCAATTACCCAATACATCCAATTACCCAATACATCCACAGGCCCCAATATATCCAATGGCCCCTATACATCCAAAGGCCCAATAATTCTAATGGCCCCATACATCCAATGGCCCAATACATCCAATGGCTCAATACTTCCAATGGCTGCAATACAATATATCAAATGGCTGCAATACATCCAAAGGCCCCAGTACATCCAATGGCCCAATATATCCAATTTCCTCAATACATCCAATTACCCAATACATCCAATTACCCAATACATCCACAGGCCCCAATATATCCAATGGCCCCAATACATTCCAATGGCCCCAAAACATCCAATGGCCCCAGTACATCCAATGGCCCAATACATTCCAATGGCCCAATACATCCAATGGCCCAATACATCCAATGGCCCAATACATCCAATTACCCAATACATCCACAGGCCCCAATATATCCAATTGCCCCAGTATATCCAATTGCCTCAATACATTCCAATGGCCCAAAACATCCAATGGCCCCAATACATTCCAATGGCCCAATACATCCAATGGCCCCAAAACATCCAATGGCACCAATACATCCAATGGCCCCAAAACATCCAATGGCCCCAATACATTCCAATGGCCTCAATACATCCAATGGCCCCAATACATTCCAATGGCCCAATACATCCAATGGCCCAATACATCCAATGGCCCAATACATCCAATTGCCTTAATACATCCAATGGCCCCAATACATTCCAATTGCCTCAATACATCCAATGGCCCAATACATCCAATTGCCTCAATACATCCAATGGCCCAATACATCCAATGGCCCAATACATTCCAATGGCCCCAATACATCCAATGGCCCAATACATCCAATGGCCCCAATACATTCCAATGGCCTCAATACATCCAATTGCCTCAATACATCCAATGGCCCCAATACATTCCAATGGCCCAATACATTCCAATGGCCTCAATACATCAAATAGCCCAATACATCAAATGGCCCAATACATCCAATGGCCCAATACATCCAATGGCCCAATACATCCAATGGCTCAATACTTCCAATGGCTGCAATACAATATATCAAATGGCTGCAATACATCCAATGGCCCAATACATCCAATGGCCCAATACATCCAATTGCCTCAATACATTCCAATGGCCCAATACATCAAATGGCCTCAATACATCAAATAGCCCAATACATCCAATGGCCCAATACATCCAATGGCCCCAATACATCAAATGGCCTCAATACATCAAATAGCCCAATACATCCAATGGCCTCAATACATCCAATGGCCCAATACATCCAATTGCCTCAATACATCCAATGGCCCAATACATCCAATGGCCCAATACATCCAATGGCCCAATACATTCCAATGGCCCCAATACATCCAATGGCCCAATACATCCAATGGCCCCAATACATTCCAATGGCCTCAATACATCCAATTGCCTCAATACATCCAATGGCCCCAATACATTCCAATGGCCCAATACATTCCAATGGCCTCAATACATCAAATAGCCCAATACATCAAATGGCCCAATACATCCAATGGCCCAATACATCCAATGGCCCAATACATCCAATGGCTCAATACTTCCAATGGCTGCAATACAATATATCAAATGGCTGCAATACATCCAATGGCCCAATACATCCAATGGCCCAATACATCCAATTGCCTCAATACATTCCAATGGCCCAATACATCAAATGGCCTCAATACATCAAATAGCCCAATACATCCAATGGCCCAATACATCCAATGGCCCCAATACATCAAATGGCCTCAATACATCAAATAGCCCAATACATCCAATGGCCTCAATACATCCAATGGCCCAATACATCCAATGGCCCAATACATCCAATGGCTCAATACTTCCAATGGCTGCAATACAATATATCAAATGGCTGCAATACATCCAATGGCCCAATACATCCAATGGCCCAATACATCCAATTGCCTCAATACATTCCAATGGCCCAATACATCAAATGGCCTCAATACATCAAATAGCCCAATACATCCAATGGCCCAATACATCCAATGGCCCCAATACATCCAATGGCCCAAAACTTCCAATGGCCTCAATACATCAAATAGCCCAATACATCCAATGGCCCAATACATCCAATGGCTCAATACTTCCAATGGCTGCAATACAATATATCAAATGGCTGCAATACATCCAAAGGCCCCAGTACATCCAATGGCCCAATACATCCAATTGCCTCAATACATGCAATGGCCCCAATACATCCAATAGCCAAATACATTCCAATACATGCAATGACGCAATACATCCAATTACCCAATACATCCAATTACCCAATACATCCACAGGCCCCAATATATCCAATGGCCCCAATATATCCAATGGCCCCTATACATCCACAGGCCCCAATATATCCAATGGCCCCAATATATCCAATGACCCCTATACATCCAATGGCCCAATACATCCAACGCCCAATACATCCAATGGCCCCAAAACATCCAATGGCCTCAATACATCCAATGGCCCAATACATCCAATGGCCCAATACATCCACTGGCCCAATACATCCACTGGCCCAATACATCCACTGGCCCAATACATTCAACGCCCAATACATCCACTGGCCCAATACATCCAATGGCCCCAAAACATCCAATGGCCCAATACATCCACAGGCCCCAATATATCCAATGGCCCCTATACATCCAAAGGCCCAATAATTCCAATGGCCCCATACATCCAATGGCCCCAATACATCCAATGGCTCAATACTTCCAATGGCTGCAATACAATATATCAAATGGCTGCAATACATCCAAAGGCCCCAGTACATCCAATGGCCCAATATATCCAATTGCCTCAATACATCCAATTACCCAATACATCCAATTACCCAATACATCCACAGGCCCCAATATATCCAATGGCCCCAAAACATTCCAATGGCCCCAAAACATCCAATGGCCCCAGTACATCCAATGGCCCAATACATCCAATGGCCCAATACATTCCAATGGCCCAATACATCCAATGGCCCAATACATCCAATTACCCAATACATCCAATTACCCAATACATCCACAGGCCCCAATATATCCAATTGCCCCAGTATATCCAATTGCCTCAATACATTCCAATGGCCCAAAACATCCAATGGCCCCAATACATTCCAATGGCCCAATACATCCAATGGCCCCAAAACATCCAATGGCCCCAATACATCCAATGGCCCAATACATCCAATGGCCCCAAAACATCCAATGGCCCCAATACATTCCAATGGCCTCAATACATCCAATGGCCCCAATACATTCCAATGGCCCAATACATCCAATGGCCCAATACATCCAATGGCCCAATACATCCAATTGCCTCAATACATCCAATGGCCCCAATACATTCCAATTGCCTCAATACAATCCAATGGCCCAATACATCCAATTGCCTCAATACATCCAATGGCCCAATACATCCAATGGCCCAATACATTCCAATGGCCCCAATACATCCAATGGCCCAATACATCCAATGGCCCCAAAACATCCAATGGCCCAATACATCCAATGGCCCAATACATCCAATGGCCCCAAAACATCCAATGGCCCCAATACATCCAATGGCCCCAAAACATCCAATGGCCCCAATACATTCCAATGGCCTCAATACATCCAATTGCCTCAATACATCCAATGGCCCCAATACATTCCAATGGCCCAATACATTCCAATGGCCCAATACATCAAATGGCCTCAATACATCAAATAGCCCAATACATCCAATGGCCTCAATACATCAAATAGCCCAATACATCCAATGGCCCAATACATCCAATGGCTCAATACTTCCAATGGCTGCAATACAATATATCAAATGGCTGCAATACATCCAATGGCCCAATACATCCAATGGCCCAATACATCCAATTGCCTCAATACATTCCAATTGCCTCAATACATGCAATGGCCCCAATACATCCAATGGCCCAATACATTCCAATACATGCAATGACGCAATACATCCAATTACCCAATACATCCAATTACCCAATACATCCACAGGCCCCAATATATCCAATGGCCCCAATATATCCAATGGCCCCAATATATCCAATGGCCCCTATACATCCACAGGCCCCAATATATCCAATGGCCCCAATATATCCAATGACCCCTATACATCCAATGGCCCCTATACATCCAATGGCCCAATAGCAGATAGAGGAAAACCCAGAAAGCTGCTCCTCTTCGCGGACGTTGTCATTTTAGTGAACTCACAGTGTTGTTTTGCTTTATCTGCATTGACTTAATTAGGGCCTGCTTTGTTAAAAAACAAATAAGCCTGAACACTGGAACACTGTGTACTGTACACAGTTTTCACGTGTTGGGTAGGGAGGGGCAATGCGATGATCAGTGGATAACATGAATCGTGTGACTCTTCATCATCTGCTTATTTGTTGACTGTCCTACTTTTCTCTATGGTTCTAAAGTTTACGTGACTCCTTCTCTCTATCCCTCCCTCTCACCTCTCTCTCACCCCCTCTCTCTCACTCCCCAATCTGTCTCTCACTCCCCTCTCTCTCTCTCTCTCTCTCTCGCTCTCTCTCTCTCTCTCTCTCTCACTCCCCTCTCTCTCTCTCTCTCTCTCTCTCTCTATCTCTCTCTCTCACTCCCCCCTCTCTCTCTCTCTTACCCCCTCTCTCTCTCACTCCCCTATCTGTATCTCACTCACCTCTTTCTCCTCTCCCTCTCACTCCCCTCTCTCCCTCGCCTCTTTCTCCTCTCTCTCTCACTCCCCTCTCTCCCTCTCTCACTCGCCTCTTTCTCCTCTCTCTCCCACTCCCTTCTCTCTCACTCCCCTCTTTCTCCTATCTCTCACTCCCCTCTTTCTCCTCTCTCTCTCTCTCTCTCACTCCCCTCTTTCTTCTCTCTCTCACTCCCCTTTCTCCTCTCTCTCTCTCCTCTTTCTCCTCTCTCACTCCCCTCTCTATTTCACTCCCCTCTTTTCCCTCTTTCCCCCCTCTCTCTCTCTCTCTCTCGGTCTGTGTTGTGCTGTTAAGTGTGAGGATGTATGTGTTCACCTGGCTGATATGTTGCTGTAATGCATGTATGCTGCCACCACCACTCCTGTTCGCCCTCGGTTCCCCTACAGAGACAACATCAAACAAGGATTACCAATCAGGAAGTATTGCTTTCACATATTGGTCATTCAGAAGATATCTATTGGGAAAGGAAAAAGACGGCCTGAGAACACCGTCTACTGTCTCTGAGCAGCATAAACCGTACAAAGGGTCTGATACTGTATGTACAGTATATGACAGCGGTATTGTTTCTCAACATGCTTGAGAGGGCTTTAGTTAGCACAGTACAGTATCACACAGTATCTCACCTTGTTGTGTATGACTACTACATTGTGACTGTCTGCACTCAGCCAAGTGTCCATGGCCTTACAGATAGTGCAGATCTTATCCAGGGCAGGAGCGTGGTGGTCCGGCCAGCCAAAGTCCAACACCTTTGGGTTCAGCTGGTTGATGTCAGAGCGTTTCTCGCTGAGGTTGAAGAGCTGAAAGAGCAACGTGTTTCATCTCATAGAGTTCCTTTTATTTCCTTTCTTTCTACAGAGAGAAAAATGACAGATGGTAAGCTGATCGTAGATCAGTGTCTACGGGGGTATTGGAGATGGTAAGCTGATCGTAGATCAGTGTCTACGGGGGTATTGGAGATGGTAAGCTGATCCTAGATCAGTGTCTACGGGGGTATTGGAGATGGTAAGCTGATCCTAGATCAGTGTCTACAGGGGCATTGGAGATGGTAAGCTGATCCTAGATCAGTGTCTACGGGGGTATTGGAGATGGTAAGCTGATCCTAGATCAGTGTCTACAGGGGCATTGGAGATGGTAAGCTGATCCTAGATCAGTGTCTACGGGGGTATTGGAGATGGTAAGCTGATCGTAGATCAGTGTCTACGGGGGTATTGGAGATGGTAAGCTGATCGTAGATCAGTGTCTACGGGGGTATTGGAGATGGTAAGCTGATCCTAGATCAGTGTCTACAGGGGCATTGGCGAGGGCAAGCTGATCGTAGATCAGTGTCTACAGGGGCATTGGAGATGGTAAGCTGATCCTAGATCAGTGTCTACAGGGGCATTGGAGATGGTAAGCTGATCCTAGATCAGTGTCTACAGGGGCATTGGCGAGGGTAAGCTGATCCTAGATCAGTGTCTACAGGGGCATTGGCGAGGGTAAGCTGATCCTAGATCAGTGTCTACAGGGGCATTGGCGAGGATAAGCTGATCCTAGATCAGTGTCTACAGGGGCATTGGCGAGGGTAAGCTGATCCTAGGTCAGTGTCTACAGGAGCAACTTCAGGATGACACAGATCTACAGTCAGCTTTGTGTTTTCCCCCCCTTAAAAGGAAAGCCTATGAATTGGTAGTGTGAGCTGATCCTAGATCAGTGGGTGGCCCTCACCAGGTAGTTGTCTTGGTGTTTGGAGCGCAGCATGGAAGCCACCTCGTGGAGGTTTGCAGAGTAGCTGTTCTCATCCACAGAGCTGGAGAAGGAGACTGAGATGATCCTCTCAGTGATGTAGACCAGGTCCAACTCATAGTTCTCTTCCAGGGCCTGCAGCAGACTCACACTCCTGAGGGAGGGAGGGAGGGAGGGAGGGAGGGAGGGAGGGAGGGAGGGAGGGAGGGAGGGAGGGAGGGAGGGAGGGAGAACTTTTTACACTTTCCATGGCAATAAAGCTTTGTGAATTAAATTCATTCAATTGTGAGGGTGAGGGCGGTAGGGAGATCTTCCATCACAAGTTGAATCACAAGTTGAAGATAGTTGACTACTTTTACTTACTGTATTGCATTGCTTTGGCAACATCAGAGTCTCTTTCATGCCAATAAAACACATTTTGAATTTGAGATGGCGAGAGAGAGAGAGAGAGAGAGAGAGAGAGAGAGAGAGAGAGAGAGAGAGAGAGAGAGAGAGAGAGAGAGAGAGAGAGAGAGAGAGAGAGAGAGAGAGAGAGAGACAGCCAGACATCAGAGGGACCCCCGTGCCATATCATGGTAGGACAGATGTAATGAGATGGAATCCAGCGCCTTCCAAAAGCATAATCTATCAAACCCACTATCTGCAACTGACTGAATACTGTCCACAGTCTTTGCTGAATCTCATTTCTTGAGGACAGGATATCACTAAATCAATGTGGGGTCACGGTAGCTTCCAAACTCTAGCTGCTGTTCAGTACATTAAACACACACACACAGAGACACACACACACACCAGTCAGTACATTAAACACACACACACACACAGAGACACACACACACACACCAGTCAGTACATTAAACACACACACACACAGAGACACACGCACACACCAGTCAGTACATTAAACACACACACACAGAGACACACACACACACCAGTCAGTACATTAAACACACACACACAGAGACACACACACACCAGTCAGTACATTAAACACACACACACACACACACACACACACAGAGACACACACACACACACCAGTCAGTATATTAAACACACACACACACAGAGACACACACACACACACCAGTCAGTACATTAAACACAAACACACAGACACACACACACACCAGTCAGTACATTAAACACACACACACACACAGAGACACACACACACACCAGTCAGTACATTAAACACACACACACAGAGACACACACACACACCAGTCAGTACATTAAACACACACACCAGTCAGTACATTAAACACACACACACAGAGACACACACACACACCAGTCAGTACATTAAACACACACTACACGTTTCGTTTGGATCCACTCAGACAAAAAGAGAATGGAGAGAGATGGATTCAATGGATGAAAATATGTTGCATTCCGTGAGTGTACAGCTCAGGAGACCAAACAAAACATGTTGGTCACTTGATAGGAATCTAGCATATTCTGGGCAGAGCAGAGAGAGAACGACACCATGACTTTTCACAATCTGGTGTATCTGGACCTTAATCAGGAGTGAGTCTAAAACAGACTGGGAGAGCGTATGTAACGGCTTTCCTCTTCCTCTTCATCCGAAGAGGAGGAGCATGGATTGAACCAAGACGCAGCGTTGTAACTTGACATGATGAATTTATTTAACAAGACGAAGACGAAACGAAATACACTTGAATAATTAACAAAACAATAAACGACGTAGACAGACCTGAACGACGAACTTACATGAAACACGAAGAACGCATGAACAGGAAAACTGACTACATAAAACGAACAAACGAACAAACAAACCGAAAACAGTCCCGTGTGGCGCAACGTACATAGACACAGACACAGGAGACAACCACCCACAAACAAACAGTGTGAAAACACCTACCTTAATATGGCTCTCAATCAGAGGAAATGAAAACCACCTGCCTCTAATTGAGAGCCATATCAGGTCACCCTTAACAAACATAGAAACACACAACATAGACTACCCACTACCCACTACCCAACATAGACTACCCAAACTCACGCCCTGACCGTCAAACACATACAAAATAACAGAAAACCGGTCAGGAACGTGACATAACCCCCCCCTCAAGGTGCGTACTCCGAACGCACCACCAAAAGTCTAGGGGAGGGTCTGGGTGGGCGTCTGACCACGGTGGTGGCTCAGGCTCAGGGCGAGGTCCCCACCCCACCATAGTCAATCCCAGCTTACGTCTCCCCCTCAGAATGACCACCCTCTTACTCCACCCACCTAATTTAAGGGGCAACACCAAGATAAAGGACAGCTCCGGGACAAGGTAGCTCAGGACAGAGAGGTAGCTCAGGACAGAGGGATAGCTCAGGATAGAGAGGTAGCTCAGGATAGAGAGGTAGCTCAGGATAGAGGGGCAACTCCGGACTGAAGGGCAGCTCCGGACAGAGAGACAGCTCTGGACTGAGGGGCAGTTCTGGATAAATAACAGCTCCGGCCTGAGGAGCTGCTCATGGCTGGCCGACGACTCTGGACGCTCATGGCTGGCTGACGGCTCTGGACGCTCATGGCTGGCTGACGGCTCTGGACGCTCATGGCTGGCTGACGGCTCTGGACGCTCATGGCTGGCTGACGGCTCTGGACGCTCATGGCTGGCTGACGGCTCTGGACGCTCATGGCTGGCTGACGGCTCTGGACGCTCATGGCTGGCTGACGGCTCTGGACGCTCATGGCTGGCTGACGGCTCTGGCAGATCCTGGCTCGCTGACGGCTCTGGCAGATCCTGGCTCGCTGACGGCTCTGGCTGCTCATGGCTCGCTGGCGGCTCTGGCAGATCCTGTCTGGTTGGCGGCTCTGGCAGATCCTGTCTGGTTGGCGGCTCTGGCAGATCCTGTCTGGTTGGCGGCTCTGGCAGATCCTGTCTGGTTGGCGGCTCTGGCAGATCCTGTCTGGTTGGCGGCTCTGGCAGATCCTGACTGACGAATGGCTCTAGCGGCTCCTGACTGACGAACGGCTCTGACGGCTCGGGACAGACGGGCGGCTCTAATGGCACTGGGCAGACGGATGGCTCAGACGGCGCTGGGCAGACGGATGGCTCAGATGGCGCTGGGGAGACGGATGGCTCAGATGGCGCTGGGGAGACGGATGGCTCAGATGGCGCTGGGGAGACGGATGGCTCAGACGGCACTGGGCAGACGGATGGCTCTGGCCGGATGAGGCGCACTGTAGGCCTGGTGCGTGGTACCGGAACTGGAGGCACCGGGCTAAGGACACGCACCTTCAGGCTAGTGCGGGGAGCAGGGACAGGGCACACTGACCTCCCGAAGCGCACTATAGGCCTGGTGCGTGGTACCGGCACTGGTGGTACCGGGCTAAGGGCACGCACCTCAGGGCGAGTGCGGGGAGAAAGAACAGTGCGTACAGGGCTCTGGAGACGCACAGGTGGCTTAGTGCGTGGTGCCGGAACTGGAGGCACTGGGCTGGAGACACGCACCATAGGGAGAGTGCGTGGAGGAGGAACAGGGCTCTGGAAACGCACTGGAAGCCTGGTGCGTGGAGTAGGCACTGGTGGTACTGGGCTGGGGCGGGGAGGTGGCACCGGAAATACCGGACCGTGCAGGCGTACTGGCTCCCTTGAGCACTGAGCCTGCCCAACCTTACCTGGTTGTATGCTCCCCGTCGCCTGACCAGTGCGGGGAGGTGGAATAACCCGCACCGGGCTATGTAGGCGAACCGGGGACACCATGCGTAAGGCTGGTGCCATGTAAGCCGGCCCGAGGAGACGTACTGGTGGCCAGATATGTAGAGCCGGCTTCATGGCACTTGGCTCAATGCTCAATCTAGCCCTACCAGTGCGAGGAGGTGGAATAACCCGCACCGGGCTATGCACACGTACAGGAGACACCGTGCGCTCTACTGCGTAACACGGTGTCTGCCCGTACTCCCGCTCTCCACGGTTAGCCTGGGAAGTGGGCGCAGGTCTCCTACCTGCCCTAGACCCACTACCTCTTAGCCCCCCCCCCAAGACATTTTTGGGGTTTCTTCTCGGGCTTCCTTGCTAGCCGCGTACCTTCATATCTGCGGTTTTGAGCTTGATTCTCCGGCTTCCAGCCACGTCTCTTTGCTGCCTCCTCATACCACCGCTCCTGGGCTCTCGCTGCTTCCATCTCCTCACGAGCGCGGCGATATTCCCCAATATGAGCCCAGTGTCCTTTTCCCTCCAATATTTCATCCCATGTCCAGGATTCCTGTGTAGCAGGCCACTGCTCGAATTCACGCCGCTTGGTTCTGGTGTGGTGGGTGGTTCTGTAACGGCTTTCCTCTTCCTCTTCATCCGAAGAGGAGGAGCATGGATTGAACCAAGACGCAGCGTTGTAACTTGACATGATGAATTTATTTAACAAGACGAAGACGAAACGAAATACACTTGAATAATTAACAAAACAATAAACGACGTAGACAGACCTGAACGACGAACTTACATGAAACACGAAGAACGCATGAACAGGAAAACTGACTACATAAAACGAACAAACGAACAAACAAACCGAAAACAGTCCCGTGTGGCGCAACGTACATAGACACAGACACAGGAGACAACCACCCACAAACAAACAGTGTGAAAACACCTACCTTAATATGGCTCTCAATCAGAGGAAATGAAAACCACCTGCCTCTAATTGAGAGCCATATCAGGTCACCCTTAACAAACATAGAAACACACAACATAGACAACCCACCCAAACTCACGCCCTGACCGTCAAACACATACAAAATAACAGAAAACCGGTCAGGAACGTGACAGCGTATGACTCAGGGAGAGAGTCTACTAGGAATATTTCCCACGTGTCAACTCTGGAGCACCGACTTGGAGGATATTTCTCACGTGTCTTCTACGGGGAAATACCCTGGTTTTACAGTGCTAACATGCAGTACATCTGGCACTATGAGAAAGATATTAGTCACAAGGACTAGACAAAGCGATATATGCCAAATGTTATCTACTAAACACAAATACAACGTGCTTCCTTCATTTCTTTCTCTCCTTCTCTTAGTATATGCCTCATCCAGTCTGTTCTCTTAGTATATGCCTCATCCAGTCTCCTTCTCTTAGTATATGCCTCATCCAGTCTCCTTCTCTTAGTATATGCCTCATCCAGTCTCCTTCTCTTAGTATATGCCTCATCCAGTCTGTTCTCTTAGTATATGCCTCATCCAGTCTGTTCTCTTAGTATATGCCTCATCCAGTCTCCTTCTCTTAGTATATGCCTCATCCAGTCTGTTCTCTTAGTATATGCCTCATCCAGTCTCCTTCTCTTAGTATATGCCTCATCCAGTCTCCTTCTCTTAGTATATGCCTCATCTAGTCTCCTTCTCTTAGTATATGCCTCATCCAGTCTGTTCTCTTAGTGTATGCCTCATCCAGTCTCCTTCTCTTAGTATATGCCTCATCCAGTCTCCTTCTCTTAGTATATGCCTCACCTAGTCTCCTTCCCTTAGTATATGCCTCATCCAGTCTCCTTCTCTTAGTATATGCCCCGTCCAGTCTCCTTCTCTTAGTATATGCCTCATCCAGTCTCCTTCTCTTAGTATATGCCTCACCCAGTCTCCTTCTCTTAGTATATGCCTCATCCAGTCTGTTCTCTTAGTATATGCCTCATCCAGTCTCCTTCTCTTAGTATATGCCTCATCCAGTCTCCTTCTCTTAGTATATGCCTCATCCAGTCTGTTATCTTAGTATATGCCTCATCCTGTCTCCTTCTCTTAGTATATGCCTCATCCAGTCTGTTCTCTTAGTATATGCCTCATCCAGTCTGTTCTCTTAGTATATGCCTCACCTAGTCTCCTTCTCTTAGTATATGCCTCATCCAGTCTCCTTCTCTTAGTATATGCCTCACCCAGTCTCCTTCTCTTAGTATATGCCTCATCCAGTCTCCTTCTCTTAGTATATGCCTCATCCAGTCTCCTTCTCTTAGTATATGCCTCATCCAGTCTGTTCTCTTAGTATATGTCTCATCCAGTCTGTTCTCTTAGTATATGCCTCATCCAGTCTGTTATCTTAGTGTATGCCTCATCCAGCCTGTTCTCTTAGTATATGTCTCATCCAGTCTCCTTATCTTAGTATATGCCTCATCCAGTCTCCTTCTCTTAGTATATGCCTCATCCAGTCTGTTATCTTAGTATATGCCTCATCCTGTATCCTTCTCTTAGTATATGCCTCATCCAGTCTGTTATCTTAGTATATGCCTCATCCAGTCTGTTCTTTTAGTATAGGCCTCATCCAGTCTTACCATCTTTCAGTCCTTCTCTCCCTCTCTTTTTACCTCTCTCCTTACTACTCTTGTAGAGGGTATACTGATAGAACAGAGGTTTGGTTCTCCTGATTCAGAGGGGTGGGGTTAAATACGGAAGACACATTTCAGTTGAATGCATTCAGTTGTACAACTGACTGGGTATCCCCCCTTTCCCTTTCCCTCCAGACACCAGCATGCACTGGGCACCAATCTGCTTCTCATCAGCGCTGCCACGGAGCAACGGGCCAGAACTATAGACTTCTTTCACTATAGCAGCCCATATCTCTCCACGCTCAATTACGAAGCTGCACCGATCACCTTCACGCATTTAAACAAACACAGCCGGTGAAATATATCCCCTCTATCACTGATAACCAATGCATGATACAAGTCCCATTTAACATGTGATGAGGATAATATATGTGAATATGTGTGATAATGTTCCATTACGGTGTGTGTGTGTTTCGTTGAGGGTAATGTGTAAGATATGTGACCAGCCAGATGGAGCACATGATTGGTTTGAACTGTATCCTTGGTTTTGTGCGGGAAAGCCCTCAACACTTTATACAGCTGTGTCAATATTCAAAACTTCACTGCTGTTGTATATTTGTCTTGTAGTATAATACCTCCTCGCTACACCAACTCATCTCTACACCACCTCATCTCTACACCACCTTATCGCTACACGACTTCATATCTACGCCATCTCATCTCTACACTACACCACCTCATCTCTACACCACCTCATCTCTACACCACCTCATCTCTACACCACCTTATCGCTACACGACTTCATATCTACGCCATCTCATCTCTACACTACACCACCTCATTTCTACACTACCTCATCTCTACACTACACCACCTCTTCTCTACACTATGCCACCTCATCTCTACACTACCTCATCTCTACACCAACACTTCTCTACACCACCTCTTCTCTACACTACACCACCTCTTCTCTACACTACGCCACCTCATCTCTACACTACCTCATCTCTACACCAACACTTCTCTACACCACCTCTTCTCTACACTATGCCACCTCATCTCTACACTACCTCATCTCTATGCCAACTCTTTTCTACACCACCTCTTCTCTACACTACGCCACCTCATCTCTACTGTACCTCATCTCTATGCCAACTCTTTTCTACACCACCTCTTCTCTACACTACGCCACCTCATCTCCCCAATACCTCATCTCCATGCCACCTCTTTTCTACACCACCTCTTCTCTACACTACACCACCTCTTCTATATGCCACCTCATCTCTACACTACACCACCTCTTCTATACGCCACCTCATCTCTACACTACCTCATCTCTACACCACCTCATCTCTACAATACCTCATCTCTACGCCACCTCTTCTCTACACTATGCCACCTAATCTCTACACTACACCACCTCTTCTATATGCCACCTCTCCTCTACACCACCTCTCCTCTACACCACCTCTTCTCTACACCACCTCTTCTCTACACCACCTCATCTCTACACTACACCACCTCTTCTCTACACCACCTCATCTCTACACTACCTCATCTCTACACTACCTCATCTCTACACCACCTCATCTCTACACTACCTCATCTCTACACTACACCACTTCTTCTCTATGCCACCTCATCTCTACACCACCTCATCTCTACACTACCTCATCTCTACACTACACCACCTCTTCTCTACGCCACCTCCTCTCTACGCCACCTCATCTCTACACCACCTCATCTCTACACTACCTAGTGGTTAGAGCGTTGGGCCAGTAACTGAAAGGTTGCTAGATCGAATCCCTGAGCTGACTAGGTAAAAATCTGTGGTTCTGCCCCTGAACAAGGCAGTTAACCCACTGTTCCTAGACCAGTTAACCCACTGTTCCTAGACCAGTTAACCCACTGTTCCTAGGCCGTCATTGAAAATAAGAATGTGTTCTTAACTGACTTGCCTAGTTAAATAAAGGTTAAATAAATCTCTACACAAGTAAAGCACAAACTGACAGCTTATGTAATGCCAGGAAGAATATGACACAGAAAAGAGTGGCCTATCTGGATGTCTGAAAGGCTATTGCAGGTTTATCTACAGGGCTTGCTGGTTAGCTAGAGGTTGTTCCCTTCACACAAATGGACAATTTCAACAGCTGCTTGCCGCTTGCCTCTCACAATGGGAATGCATCATATTTGGAGCTGTGTCAAAAAGAAAAATCTTTAAAAAGCTAACAAACGGTCTCGGATATCTCCCAAATGTGCCCAGAAGTGCTATATTACATTACTGCTTCTCCCTATGAAGTTAATGTTTTTTTTTGGCATGGAAAAAGAGTAATGTACTCAAAATAAAATAAATAAGCTCTGCACATCTATAGCTGTACCAATAGGGTCTAATAAAGTAGACACAAGCGTCCTTGGTGGGGTTAATGTGAACAGCGTATAGGTCCTGTCAGTAAAACATGGACCAAGGCCTGCTATCCCATTGTGCGTAGGAGCGATTGAAGGAGGAGGATGGAGTGAGCCATAACATGAACTGCACGGAGAGATCCATAGGGAGTGAGTCTACTTTCATCTTTCCATTGCTACCCCTTTTCAGGTTTCTTCATATTGGTGAAAGACAGGAACTTAAACCATTTTAAAGTCCCTGTGTGAGGACTTTTGTTTCCCTGTTGGTGTTGGCTAGGAAGGAGGAGAGGAAAGAGGAGGAGATGAGAGATGAGGAGAGGAGTGATGAGGAGAGGAGAACACATAAGAACACAACACAACAGAATAGGACCCAACAGAACACAACAAAACACAACAGAACACAATACAACAGAACACAACACAACAGAACACAACACAACACAACACAATAGAACAGAACACAACACAACACAACACAATACAACAGAACACAACACAACACAACACAATAAAACAGAACACAACACAACACAACACAACACAATACAACAGAACACAACACAACACAACACAATACAACAGAACACAACACAACACAACACAACACAACACAATACAACAGAACACAACACAACACAACACAACACAATACAACAGAACACAACACAACACAACACAATACAACAGAACACAACACAATACAACACAATACAACAGAACACAACACAACACAATACAACAGAACACAACACAACACAATACAACAGAACACAACACAACACAACACAACACAACACAATACAACAGAACACAATACAACACAACACAACACAACACAATACAACAGAACACAACAGAACATAACAGAACACAGCAGAACATCACAGAACACAACAGAACATAACAGAAAAAAACACAACAGAACACAATACAACAGAACATAACAGAACACAACAGAACATAACAGAACACAACAGAACATGACATAAAAAACACACAACATAAAGAAGATGAAGTATTGATGAAGACTTGATGAATCAATGAGGATGTAAAAGCTATGGTGAACCACAGTCAACCCTGCTGTACACTATGCTATAAAAATATCTTACCTTGATGGTCTGCGTGGAAACTCCATACTCTTGGAGGACTTTGTGGAGCCCTGAAACGTAAGCAGACAAGGAAGACATGAGTCATTATAGCAAACATTCTTAATAGCGAGACTGCGTAGGTAGATGTCAAACCCCCACGTGCAGTTATGCTGGTTTGACAGTGAGAAAGCCAAAGCACCCCAAA
Source organism: Salvelinus namaycush (assembly GCF_016432855.1). NCBI lineage: Eukaryota > Metazoa > Chordata > Actinopteri > Salmoniformes > Salmonidae > Salvelinus > Salvelinus namaycush. The sequence goes on along the minus strand of NC_052319.1, from coordinate 41,627,615 downwards.
TGCCCTTAAACTCGTAAATCACCAAAAGTTTTTCTTTCTCACACATTGTCTTGTTTTTTGGGGCATACCCATGGGCGGTTATCATAATAAGCACACAGAACACACATTCAGTATCCACCCATCAACACCATCAACACACATTCAGTATCCACCCATCAACACACATTCAGTATCCACCCATCACCACCATCAACACACATTCAGTATCCACCCATCACCACCACCAACACACATTCAGTATCCACCCATCAACACCATCAACACACATTCAGTATCCACCCATCAACACACATTCAGTATCCACCCATCACCACCATCAACACACATTCAGTATCCACCCATCACCACCACCAACACACATTCAGTATCCACCCATCAACACCATCAACACACATTCAGTATCCACCCATCAACACACATTCAGTATCCACCCATCACCACCATCAACACACATTCAGTATCCACCCATCACCACCATCAACACACATTTAGTATCCACCCATCAACACTATCAACACACATTCAGTATCCACCCATCAACACCATCAACACACATTCAGTATCCACCCATCACCACCATCAACACACATTCAGTATCCACCCATCACCACCATCAACACACATTCAGTATCCACCCATCACCACCATCAACACACATTCAGTATCCACCCATCACCACCACCAACACACATTCAGTATCCACCCATCACCACCATCAACACACATTCAGTATCCACCCATCAACACACATTCAGTATCCACCCATCAACACCACAAACACCCTTCAGTATCCACCCATCAACACCATCAACACACATTCAGTATCCACCCATCAACACCACCAACACACATTCAGTATCCACCCATCAACACACATTCAGTATCCACCCATCAACACCACAAACACCCTTCAGTATCCACCCATCAACACCATCAACACACATTCAGTATCCACCCATCACCACCACCAACACACATTCAGGATCCACCCATCAACACACATTCAGTATCCACCCATCAACACCATCAACACACATTCAGTATCCACCCATCAACACCATCAACACACATTCAGTATCCACCCACCAACACACATTCAGTATCCACCCATCAACACACATTCAGTATCCACCCATCAACACCACAAACACACATTCAGTATCCACCCATCAACACCATCAACACACATTCAGTATCCACCCATCAACACTATCAACACACATTCAGTATCCACCCATCAACACCACCAACACACATTCAGTATCCACCCATCAACACCATCAACACACATTCAGTATCCACCCATCAACACCACCAACACACATTCAGTATCCACCCATCAACACCATCAACACACATTCAGGATCCACCCATCAACACACATTCAGTATCCACCCATCAACACCATCAACACACATTCAGTATCCACCCATCAACACCATCAACACACATTCAGTATCCACCCATCAACACCATCAACACACATTCAGTATCCACCCATCAACACTATCAACACACATTCAGTATCCACCCATCAACACTATCAACACACATTCAGTATCCACCCATCAACACCATCAACACACATTCAGTATCCACCCATCAACACTATCAACACACATTCAGTATCCACCCATCAACACACATTCAGTATCCACCCATCAACACACATTCAGCATCCACCCATCAACACCATCAACACACATTCAGTATCCACCCATCAACACTATCAACACACATTCAGTATCCACCCATCAACACTATCAACACACATTCAGTATCCACCCATCACCACCATCAACACACATTCAGTATCCACCCATCAACACACATTCAGTATCCACCCATCAACACACATTCAGTATCCACCCATCAACACCATCAACACACATTCAGTATTCACCCATCAACACACATTCAGTATCCACCCATCAACACTATCAACACACAATCAGTATCCACCCATCAACACTATCAACACACATTCAGTATCCACCCATCAACACACATTCAGGATCCACCCATCACCACCATCAACACACATTTAGTATCCACCCATCACCACCATCAACACACATTCAGTATCCACCCATCAACACACATTCAGTATCCACCCATCAACACCATCAACACACATTCAGTATCCACCCATCAACACTATCAACACACATTCAGTATCCACCCATCAACACTATCAACACACATTCAGTATCCACCCATCAACACCACCAACACACATTCAGTATCCACCCATCAACACTATCAACACACATTCAGTATCCACCCATCAACACACATTCAGTATCCACCCATCAACACACATTCAGTATCCACCCATCAACACCATCAACACACATTCAGTATCCACCCATCACCACCATCAACACACATTCAGTATCCACCCATCAACACACATTCAGTATCCACCCATCACCACCACCAACACACATTCAGTATCCACCCATCACCACCACCAACACACATTCAATATCCACCCATCAACACACATTCAGTAAACACCCATCACCACCATCAACACACATTCAGTATCCACCCATCAACACACATTCAGTATCCACCCATCAACACACATTCAGTATCCACCCATCACCACCACCAACACACATTCAGTATCCACCCATCACCACCATCAACAACATTCAGTATCCACCCATCAACACACATTCAGTATCCACCCATCAACACACATTCAGTATCCACCCATCAATACCATCAACACACATTCAGTATCCACCCATCAACACACATTCAGTATCCACCCATCAACACACATTCAGTATCCACCCATCAACACACATTCAGTATCCACCCATCAATACCATCAACACACATTCAGGATCCACCCATCAACACCACCAACACAATCAGTATCCACCCATCAACACACATTCAGTATCCACCCATCAACACCATCAACACACATTCAGTATCCACCCATCAACACCATCAACACACATTCAGTATCCACCCATCACCACCACCAACACACATTCAGTATCCACCCATCAACACCACCAACACACATTCAGTATCCACCCATCAACACCATCAACACACATTCAGTATCCACCCATCAACACCACCAACACACATTCAGTATCCACCCATCAACACACATTCAGTATCCACCCATCAACACCATCAACACACATTCAGTATCCACCCACCAACACACATTCAGTATCCACCCATCAACACCACCAACACACATTCAGTATCCACCCATCAACACACATTCAGTATCCACCCATCAACACCATCAACACACATTCAGTATCCACCCATCAACACACATTCAGTATCCACCCATCACCACCACCAACACACATTCAGTATCCACCCATCACCACCATCAACACACATTCAGTATCCACCCATCACCACCACCAACACACATTCAGTATCCACCCATCAACACCACCAACACACATTCAGTATCCACCCATCACCACCACCAACACACATTCAGTATCCACCCATCAACACCACCAACACACATTCAGTATCCACCCAGAACAATCCTTTGGTACGAGTTCTTCGGAGTGTACAGTGGGTAACATATTGTTGCTTATAATTTTAATTATGTCTCTTTGGCTTCCCTTCCATCTACTCCCATAAAGGTCAGAGGTCAACAAGGCTTATACACTTCTCTGAGGGGATGTCACATGAGCGCAGGAGGGGAGACCTGTTGTTATCAGTGAGCACAGCCTTGCCATTGAGGAGGGTAGACACAGGAAAACCTGGCTCCCTGTACATGTTATCATCATCCAATACTTCAGTCTGGCCAACCACACCAGTTCTTACATCTGTCTCTCTCTATACCTCTACCCGTCTTCTCTCTGTCTCTCTCTGTCTTTCTCTATACCTCTACCCGTCTTCTCTCTGTCTCTCTCTGTCTTTCTCTATACCTCTACCCGTCTTCTCTCTGTCTCTCTCTGTCTCTCTGTCTGTCTCTCTGTCTCTGTGTGTTTGTCTCTCTCTCTCTCTGTGTCTGTCTCTCTCTCTCTCTCTGTGTCTGTCTCTCTCTCTGTCTCTTTCTCTGTGTGTTTGTCTCTCTCTCTCTGTGTCTGTCTGTCTGTCTCTCTCTCTCTCTCTCTCTCTCTCTCTCTCTCTCTCTCTCTCTGTGTCTGTCTCTCTCTCTCTCTGTCTGTCTCTCTCTCTCTCTCTCTCTGTGTCTATCTCTCTGTCTCTCTCCCTCTCTGTCTGTCTCTCTCTCTCTCTCTCTCTCTCTCTCTCTCTCTGTGTCTCTCTCTGTCTTTCTCTCTCTCTGTGCATGTGTGTGTGTCTCTCCCTCTCTGTCTTTCACTCTCTGTCTCTGTGTGTCTCTCAATTCAATTCAATTTGCGGGTACCCTATTCTCATCAGAGAGGTCTCTGAAACCTTGAATAAGGGTTTCAAATTTGGGGAAATGACACTCTCTAATTGTCTTATATTTTAGAAATTTTGTCAGGAAATTGGGTTCTTGAGGTGTCTTGGGTTCTGCTGTCTTGGGTTCTGCTGAGGTGCAGTGGTTGCACAGCCTTTCCTCTACAGGGAGCCAGGTTTTCCTGTGTCTACCCTTCTCAATGACAGGGCTGTGCTCACTGAGCCTGTACTCTGTCAAGGTTTTTCTAAGGTTTTGATCAGTAACCATGGTTAAATAGTTTACCATGGTGTACTGTCGATTTAGGGCCAGATAGCACTACATTTTGCTTTGTGCTGTAATTTGGTTTATTCTGATTGATTGGATGTTCTGGTCTCTCTCGCTCTGTCTCTCTCTGTCTTTTTCTCTCTCTCTGTGTATGTCTCTCTCTGTCTGTCTCTCTCTCTCTGTCTGTCTCTCTCTCTCTCTGTCTGTCTCTCTGACTGTCTATCTCGCTCTCTCTCATTAGGACGCTGCAAAACCAATTTTGTTTGACAACTCCTATCTCTTTTTCCCAAAAGCCTTTAACTTTGACAAGTGCCCCCGTGTACACGTCGCAGAATGTAGCACCACAAAGTGTACCCTCAACATCTTTCTCGTTCTCACTCTCAGTATGTTGAGAGAGAGAGTGTCACCAGAGCGAAGGATATGATTGAAAGGCCCTACAATTACATCCAGTTCAACTAAAATAGTAAGTTTGAGCCTATCAATATGTCTGCAGCACCTTGGTTACTTTGTGTTCCTGCCGAGTGGGTTTGGATAGAGAGAGCTATGGTGACAGAGAGAGTGAGAGAGAGAGAGATGGTGACGGAGAGAGACAGCGATGGCGAGGGAGAGAGATGGAGAGAGAGAGAGAAAGAGAGAGATGGAGAGAGAGAAAGAGAGAGATGGAGAGAGGGAGGGAGCAAGAGAGAGAGAGAGAGAGAGAGAGAGAGAGAGAGAGAGAGAGAGAGAGAGAGAGAGAGACAGAGGAAAAAAGATAGATAGAGGGAGAGAGAGAGAGACATCAGAGGGACCCCGTGCCATATCATGGTAGGACAGATGTCAAAACAAAACAAACAGTAACTGCCTACATCTTGATGACTAATAACTAATAGAGACATTACACTGTAAGACTAGGAAGTTGAATTGAAAAAAAGTATTAATTAGTCCAAAACATTGCCTGCTGCCAGGGAAGCAGCAGGCAATCACATTTTGAAAAAAGGTGTGTCTTCTAAACCAGTACAATGTACAGGGAAATAACGATTTTGTACATGAAACCAAAATCAATATCACAAACCAAAATCAATGTCTCAAAGCATAGCGTAAACTGCTCTGAGCAAAGTCAAAGGCCATGCAGGCAATAGAGACTGGATGCCTCCAGGACTCTGGAAAAAAACAAAAAGAAGGGGTAGATATTTTACATGTTAAACATGTATTGTAAATGTTTATCAGCACAGCATTATGACAGCATTTTCTAAACTGCAGAGTTTAGAAAAGCAGCCTATACATTATGACCAATGACGTTGTGATCACTAATAAAAGACACAAGTCGATATGATTTAAGTGGAATTCCTCTCCTAAATAAAATATGATTGACTATA